>NC_057811.1:470086451-470124935 GCF_018294505.1 Triticum aestivum
ATTTTAATCAAAGGCACTCCTTCCATGCTTGAAAGAAGGCCTATAAATTTTGTATGAAGTCAAACGATGCATAATTTGATCAAAAGCTTGTAGGAAAAACTATCAACAATTATAATACTCCCTCCGTCACTTGAAAAACATTCTTATATTATGGGACGGAGGGAGTAGTAAAATAGATATAATTGGGAAAATATATTTAATGGTGCTAATTTGATATTGTAGTTTTTGATAGTTTTGCCTACAAACTTGGTCAAAGTTTGCACCGTTTGACTCCGAACAAAATTTATAAGCCTTCTTTTCAAGAACGGAGGGAGTAGATCCAAGGGAATAAAGGTTTCTGATGGAGAAATTTTTCATAATCAGGGCAAACATTTACGTTGGGATAGATGAATATCTTTTATGAGACTATTTGAATTTTTGTTTCCAACTAAGTAGTGTTTGTAAAAAGATCACACACCGACTTTAAGACGATATCATAGTCATGCATGCAACAAACAACCATTAGGTTGCCAAGTTTGGTTTGTAAATTTGAATTTTACGGCAAGGTTGTGTCTACGTTTATGGGAAGACTTGCCTCGAAGCTCGTTACTCCTAACCACAGAGCATCCAAAGCTTCTCCTACCTATTGAACAATCAATCACATGCGCTTCACCACATCCACCAATTTTTAGCAACACAATCACAAATAGAGATGTACACATATTCTCGAAAAATGGGTCACTAGAGCATGTGTTATGACATCATTGAACATACCTGCGCTACTGAAGAAGTACTAAGCACACCAGTTTTGATGGATCCGTCCATAATATTCACGTCATCAAGCCTATCGATCATATGCTTTGTAACGGGCCTATTATCTGGGTTTGATGCAATGCATTGTACCCCTAAATCAGCACATACTCGTATTTGTTCCAACATTACTGTGTCTCCCTGTAATTTGTGCAGCCTATTTCTCCATTTTTCAAGTATCTGTGAAATTGCACAAGTGAGTTAGGACTTAGGAGCCATGAAAACGATCAACATCCTTAGCAAAATACGTACTCTATACAAATCCCACACGCCATGTTAAAGCGGGGCATCAGCTTAACAATGAAAAATCTCAAAAGCTAACCATAGTATTGAGTCAGATTTAACATCATGTACATTGCATTTGTGATGTTTATGTTAGAAGTATAATTATGTTTAGTTAGAGATAGGATATGTTTAAACCATGTACGACTTTCCCTCTACTTCAAGTCTCTCTTCCTTATATTGTACTCTCTCTATATATACAACCCTACGAGGGTCAGATCAATATAACATACAACACAACATTACCCATCCTACAATTTCTACATGATATTAGAGCAGTTAGTCTCGTGACGCGGACCCTAGGTTCCTTTACCACTTTCGCAGCGCGCCACCCACGGAGAGATTAATCTCCTCTCCCCAGGGGATCAAAGATTAGATCAGTTCCATAGTTTAGATTAGATCAAAATTCATAGGTTTCTAATTTTCGAAATTCCTTGGCCCATCCAATAGATTGATTATTTTAGCCAGCAAATAAACCCAACTCAACCCTCAAATTCCGGCGAATATCAGTGCAAGATTCATCCGACGCGTATTGCGGCGACGACACCACGGCGAGGTCAACCATGCACCTGATTCGAGTCATGAGCCCGAGGCAACACACACCATGCGCGTGCAGGCCTGACGCCGCTGCGACGTCATCATCGACACTTCATCGCTAAGGTCTTCATGAACGTGGTCTTCACCAACATCTTCATCAACACACCGCTGCC
The DNA here is from genome assembly GCF_018294505.1 of Triticum aestivum. Classification (NCBI taxonomy): domain Eukaryota; kingdom Viridiplantae; phylum Streptophyta; class Magnoliopsida; order Poales; family Poaceae; genus Triticum; species Triticum aestivum. The sequence goes on from NC_057811.1 coordinate 470,088,233, forward strand.
GCCTCGTTCAAAAGATGGACACCTAGCGTCCTTTGACAGACTTTTCTGTAAGACAAGATCTCGACGACGACATCGACCGCGTCATCCACGACGATACGAGTGCATCAACATGGCGTCACTATAGTGACAACCCCTACACGCCCACACGGTTCTGGCAAAACCGATGTGTGCTCGATGGGTTTCCTCCGGTCCTGGCAAAACCGGTGGACTCATCGCCGACGACACCATCTGACATCTGCAAGGTGCATCGTCCACGACTGCAGCTCCGTCATCTACAACATAGCGCTTTTTTTTGCGCCTCCGCCTTTTTGCGGCTTCATCATCCACGACGACTACATCATCGACCACGACTACCTCGACCTTGGCTACATCATGATCGGCTACATTGACATCGACATACAGGGCAAGGTCTATAGTTACTCATCGGCAACAACTCCAGTCAACAGCGTGCACGTCGCCACTAGCATCCGTGCCACTCCCACTATGTGTGCGGGAGGGAATAGAGGAGAAACAAGGAAAGACAAGGAAGGCACCAGAAGGAGACGTGGTCACTGCCCTAGGTGTCGACCTATCAGAGACGCAGTTGATGATGGCGCAACGGAGAAGCGACGGAAGCGCAAGACTTAAATTCAGTCGTAATCGTCTGCTTCACTCCCGCTACTACTGAGGGGGGAATTTTAGAAGTATAATCATGTTTAGTTAGAGATTAGGAGTTAGAGATAGGATATGTTTAAACCATGTACGACTTGCCCTCTACTTTACCCATCCTACAATTTCTACAGTTTAATCAAAACATCTAGAAATAGAAGGTAAATGTTTGTCGTTTATGCGAATAATCAGTTGTATGGCTTTTATCTGTTCTTCAATTAATATGTTTGTTTTTAGTAGTTGAATGCTTGGTTAAAGACTACATTCATCTTTTCGCACTGCAATTTTTTACTACTGCGTGCATACTCTGAAGATAATGTTGAGTCTTATATATGTAAAAGCTTGATTGATTCATCTTACATTCTCTTTGAAGTGCTGGAAAGATGCCTGGGTACTCTCAGGACTATTGTCCTCGCTTGGGGGATATGGATAGTTTGTACAACCGCTGAGTATCTGGATAATTATAACACCCAGGCTGTATATATCTGCCTTGATGGAAACTGCGCCTCGTAATATGTATTCTGGTGCCATATAACCACTGCAGCAAAGTTTAGAAATTTGAGGCACTACAAGAAGAAAAAGAAGGTGATATAAAAGAAGGCATGTCTCACGGCGTTCCCAAACGATTTTGAGTGATGGTTTGGGATTGCTTGTCACCAAAGATTCTTGATAAACCAAAATCCGCAATTTTGGGTGTCATATTAGCATCCATCAATATATTGTCAGGTTTCATGTCTAGATGAACAATATGACATTCCTCGTGAAGATAACGCAAACCACCGCAAATTCCTCTGATTATGTCATATCTCATGTTCCACTCCAGGCCCAAAGATTCATCTGTTAAATTGACATGTAGAGAAAGGGTAAAACATCTAAATTTAACACACTTTTGTGGTACATAACTCCGTGTGGGGGTGTTTGAGCTCTGTTCTCAGAAAGTAAATTTCAAAGAAAAGTAAACATTGTAATAGGAAATAAACAATGTAGAGTTTGTCACAATCATACCAGAGATATACTCGCTAAGGCTTTTATTACATATATGCTCAAAGCAGAGCAATCTTTTCGGTATTTCAGCCAAAGTTAATTTCCCACTTCCTTGCGGGTCCATCGCTTCAAATCTTGATTCGGCGCAATAGCCTAGAAACTGCACTACGTTTCGGTGATTGACCTTCATAAGAGAACTGGCCTCCTTCAGGAAGTTCTCATCTCCCAGATTATGTAAGGAGTTATGAAGCTTCTTCACGGCAATAAATTTTCCACTCGGAAGAATCCCCTGTTATTGCAAGTTAAATGTTTCTTTTTTTTTGAAGGGAGCAAGTTAAATGTTTCTTCATATGTATGTACTTGTTTCTTTTGGTGAATGACAATTAATTTCTAACAAACACTTGATGATTAGTTTTTTTTGCGGGGACACTTGATGATTAGTTAGTTGTACGCACCTTGTAAACCACCCCATACCCACCGCTGCCAAGTTCTCGCTCCGTGGAAAAATTAGATGTAATGCCTTTCAAAAATTCTAATGGCAGAGACACTGGAATTGCACTTGGATCCTGTAGCTTCTCCTCCCATGTATTGTTTGGACTAGGCATTTTCAGCAGCACCTCTTTGTGGGGGTGATATTGCATCTATAATCTCTTCTTCCTCTGCTTCCAAGTCTAAATAAAAACTAGTTCCCACACCACGATAATCTGTACAAAGGAGAAACGGATCTTAGAAATATTGAAGGATGCAGCTGGGTGCGGTCTATTTCCTGTAAAAGCAGCCCGAATATTTCCCTGTAAAGCAAAAAAACATGAAATAGAAGCATAAAAGCAACGTACCTGTTATTAGGCGTATGTTGAAGGTCGCACACCGGAAGACTCAGCTAGGAAAGGAAGGATCGCCCAAAAGAACGTTGGACGAAGCTGACTTGCTCAACTCCTGTGGTGCTTTGAACTCAAGTTAACGGGTACTTTGGCTCCTAGACGCAGAGGAAGGTGATGGATCGAGCTAGCTTAATTATAGGAGAGACGACTTCATTTGGGCGAGGAGATGAGAAGCAGCGGCCTGGTAAACGCTTACCAGCTCCAATAAAGAAACATACTTGTCCTGCTACATGTTGGCCTTGGCAGCTGGAACCTGTGTTTCTTAAGCGAGCAACGGTGTGTTTCTTAAGAGTACTAGTAGTAGCTTAGAGACGAAATCGTCCACACACACAGATGGTAGGGAGTAAACAATCTTCAATCAGACATTGGAGGGACTGAGCAAGTAGCAAGCATCTTCAACCAAATATCAACGTTCTTTATGGCAGCAGGTTCGCCGAAGCTGACCGGCGTGTACCTGAAGACATCGACGCCACCGTGGCGCGGCACCATGTGCACAGGTTGAGCAGCGTGTACTCGCGGGGGGCGGACGGCGGTATGAGGGGAGCGAGCAGGCGCGGCAAGGATGGGCGTGGACCGACCTCCCAACAGCCTGACCTCCAGGTTGGCTCAGGCTCCACTTTTCTGCCCGAAGCTTGAAAAAATCCCAAAGTGACCAAATCTTTTATTCAGGAAATAGGAATAATGTACTAGTATTTTTTACCCACAAAAAATGCAGTATATTTTTGACTGAAATGGCTATTTTAATTGTGAAATGACACTCTTAATGTAGTTCGGACCGGGCTTGGAATTTTTAGATCGGGCTCTGTCAAGCCCGGCCGGCCCAGAGAACGATCAGGCTTAAGTTAACCCTCCGCTTGCAGCTTGCTCGACCGAGGCAAGGCCCCTGTTTCCAGGTGGGAAGGAAAAAAAAAACAAATCCCCTGCTTCTGTTTTCCTCCCCGCGAGCCATCCCCGGCTCCTACCGACCCCGCCGCTTCATCGCCGCCGCCGCCGCCATGAACCAGCCGGTGCAGAAGAACACCCTCTACGTAGGTACGCGGTAGCACCACCATCCTCCCTCACTAACATCTTCTCCTTTTCCCTTGTCCTCGCTCGCTCGCTCGCTCGCCACCTGTTCGACGAAATTCCTCAGCGAGATGCGCATGGTTTTCCCCGGGCTCTCCTGGCTGCTTCCCCGGCCGCAGAAGGGCCTCGGCTTCTCTTTCTCCCTGGCCAAACTCCCGTGCGATGGAAACTAAGCCGAGCTCCGTTTGCTTGCTTCCTTCGGCGCAGGTGGGCTGGCGGAGGAGGTGGACGAGAAGATCCTGCACGCGGCGTTCGTGCCGTTCGGGGAGGTCAAGGACGTCAAGACGCCGCTCGACCAGGCCACGCAGAAGCACCGCTCCTTCGGCTTCGTCACCTTCCTCGAGCGCGAGGACGCCGCCGCCGCCATGGACAACATGGACGGCGCCGAGCTCTTCGGCCGCGTACTCACCGTCAACTACGCCTTCCCCGAGAAGATCAAGGGAGGGGAGCAGGGATGGGCCGCGCAGCCAGGTACGTCAGGCGCCCCGCGCTTTCTCCTCTGTTCAGTTACGTTACGCCCTTCCTTCGTGCTTGCCTGCCTGGTTGCTGGACACTAGGGTTAGGGTTGCCAAATGTTTTTCTTAAATGGTATGAAGTTCGAAGATTATGGGCGAGGAATTTTTAGGACTTGCGATTAGACTAAAGCCTAGAGATTTGATATGGTGTTAATGTCCGCGAGTTATGCTTTTGTATTGTGGTTTGTCTTTATGTTTTCTCCAGTTCGAATCGGTAGAAAAATGAGTGTCCATATACATTAAGCTCTTGTGCTGACCAACAAGTTGTGAGTTTTCGATAGTTCTGTGTCATGGGGTTTGGATTAATTCTAGTGTGCCCGGGAATAGGTTTCTACTTAGATCTTTCTGTATTGGAAATATGTTAGCTCTTGCTTGGTTTGGTAGGAACAATGTTCAGAATTTCAACTATATAATCTGAATAGTCCAAATGTGTCCATCTGGTTCAGCTCTAGTAGTCAGCAATCAGAATTGTAGGTCCTCTGCTAATCTCACGTGCATTCTTTGCTTATAAATTTAGCCATGATCCAAACATCTCGATCTAGTATCTAATTTACTATGGATGCTCCCATATTTAAAATATTTACCCATGCCAGTTTTAGTTGAAACTGCATTATCAAAATGCCAATTTAAAATTTATGATCTTATCACACAAATACTATTATGTTACTTAGTTGTAGTGGTCGGCTTTGCAGAAAAAAAGAGCCAAGTGTTATATAAGTATGACTATGAGCTCTCGGTTCTCAGTCTGTCTGGATCTGTATATAATTAGGAAGATATTGATGAGAAAACTTTCAGAGTTGAGAGTTTATATCTTTGTTACTACCCCTGTTCGGAAATACATGACATCCTTTTACTCATAATGAGAAAGGTTTTAGATTGGTCAGGTGAAAATAGTATCATTAGATTTTTCATGAGAAATATGTTCATAGTATCATAGTCCTCGAGAACTCTTTCCGGTAGATATGAGAAGTATCAGTAAAAGTTGCATGCTGCAGACTGGGCCCGCGTTCTATACGAATAGAGGGAGTACATGAGCATACGTTTATGGATAGATCAAACTTTTGCAATTTTGCCTTTTATTCTAGGATACCAGTTTTGATTTTTTTGTGAGAGGAGCACATAAGACGGCAGTACTAATGTACAAGGAGTGTTTGCAGATCATGCAGTTGGCATTCCTACAATTAAAAAAAGATTATAGAATAATTTTCGGGCATACCAGCTAGCTTCTCAGCCTTGGTTAATATTGCGCTCTATTTAGTCACCTAGATTTGGTTGTCAGCTATTGCCTCTCCAAGACAAACTAGATTCTTCATATTCAAAACATGCGACCTTGGTTGATTACAAGTGTACCAAACTACTGGTAAATATTGTGTCCCTCTTATTGTCTCATTAATTAGCAAGGATCTTAACTGGTTTTAGTGGATGTTGGAATTATTCCATATGTTAGTGTGTGGCAATGAGAAAAGACGAAACATGGCTATAATGTGGAGGCATCACTACAACAGGTGGAGCCATGTGCCTGCAGGCCGACAGGACAGTGTGATGGGTGCCTAAGCCACTTAGAGAAAAGCCTTGTCCTAGCTTATTTTTTTTCCTTTAAATTAGTTTCCTTGGAAAGCAAGATAGAATCTTGATCTTAGGATTTTCTTTCCTTTTTGCGTCTCTGATATGGGAGGCTCCTGTATTAAGCCCGATCTTTGCACTAGGAAATGATAACTTGTTTTGCTTGATGAATAAAATGTCAACAACAGACACCAATGTATAGCCTTGGACAATGAACTCAACAAACATAACACTTGATGGATCTCTTGAGTCCACTCGAACAGATGCTCTTTGATTCTTACAAACAGAAGGAAATGCAAGAACTAAGGTGGAGGGCATCTCCCAATTCTAAGCTCAACTAGTTTCTTCTCAAATCAAGTGTGAAAGCATCAAGTAATACCCAATTCTCATGAAGATTAGGTGGTGAGTAAAGTAGGATAAGATTCACATGTATTTGGTTGGCCTCAAGCTCTTTATCGCACCATAACCGAGTCTCTCCTTGCAGCTCTGACCAATCCACCCGTCATTGCAAATAATTGCTCCTTACCCTTTGATTGTATGTCCATTTTTGCTTGATGTCTGGCCCACCAGATCTGGTACATGAAAAATCCATTCCATGAGCCATTGTAGTCCTACTGAGTTGGTTGCGTACTTGTGTATCATTACGCGTCATTAGGGATGTCCCCATCAGTCTCCCTATGTATAGAGCCTTGGACAGAGGAATAAAGCAAACACGGAAATCAATCTTTCTTCTTCCCCATCTCTTTTGTTCTCTACACTCATGTCACATGCTCTGTGGTCATGGTTTAATGGCACAGTGTCCCATTGAGCACAGCTTCTACCTTTGCTGCATGGGTAGCAGATTACACCAAACTAAGTTTGAACTTAATGATTCCTGTGTAATTACAGAACTGCAGTATAACATGTCAATCAGGAAGAAACTACAAGGAAGCCCTTCATCTAGGAGGCACAGTTGTTCACACCACGCGAAACTGCTTCTCTTGTAGACTTGGTATTCGCAACATGAACAGACAAATTATACTGCTGTGTTAATTGTATTCAAACTGAGTTTGTTCTTTCGCGTCAGATTTTTTAATGTATTATGTGATCTTAGGCTCTGTTTTGAACACAAGATTCTTGTAGGATTTTCTTGCGTCAGATACAGCTGCTGAATGCAAGTCTGATTATGTGGTTGATTCTTACATTATGTAGATTATGATCCCTTTCTGTCTATGCTTCTGTTTCATAGTTTGTAAAAAGGCAGATATATGCTAATTTGGAGGTTTGGCTTCATGACAACTTTGTCTACATTGATTGCTCACTAAGTACATGTCTGTGTTCAGTTTGGGCGGATGCGGATACTTGGTTTGAGAGGCAGCAGCAAGAAGAGGAAATGAAGCGCCTTCAGACAGAGCAGAATGCAGCAATGAAAGAAGCAGAAAGGCTTCACAGGGAGAAAGTAGCCGCAGAAAAGAACGGGGAGACGGATGAAGCAGATCCCATGGCCGTGGCGGAAGCTCAGGCTGTGAACTAGAGCTCTTGATAAATCCTTGGATGCTAACATTGGAACAAGTACTGTATGCATGCGCATTTGCCAAGTACGTACATGGTTTTCATAGTGGATTGGTGTAACTACCTTGCGCGAACTTGCTAGGGCTAGTTGGTAGCTGATCCCACTTCCTGAAGGGATGCTTCCGTTCATTCTGGCCGTGTAACATGGAATTTATGTTACGGTAACATGGATGTTATGTGTTTCGGTTTCAGTTATGTTGTTACAGGTGATTCAGTTGAACTATTTTACATTGGTATCTTGCTGGAGATCCGTAGACGATTTGATCGTCGGACTTGATTCATGATTATGCATTTCAAACTAGGAGCCTGACATTAAGGACTAGCTGCTACATTATTTAAAAAAATATTATTTCAAGAATCTTACTAAACTACTTTTTTTGCTTGATATATTATTTTTGGGGACTTTCCAATAATTTGTCTACTGCTTCCAAAATTTGTCTACATTATTTGAAAAATAGAAGAAATATATTATTTTTGGGGATATTCCAATAATTTGTCTACTAGTTCCAAAATTTTCAAATCTTTATGTTTGAATATTTCCAATTTTCTTGATGTTTTATAATTGATGTATTTATTTCTTCTATTTTTCATTGGTCATTATTTCTTGGGAATTTCTGAGTAGTTTTTTTCCAAAATTTGCATCGAACTTTAGAATATTGCCTATCTTGCTGATATGTTATACTATTTTATGTAGTTGGCAATAATTCTAGGGGTAGGGGTTTTCCCGATAGTTTGTCTTCTAATTTGAAAATTCCTTCCCTCTCAAATTTTCTTTTCAAAGTTTCTAAAATTTCCAAGATTCTTTTTTTTTCAGTTTGATGATGTTCATTTTTTTCTTCTGGATTGCTAAATCTTACTCCCTCCGTTCCTAAATATAATCTTTGTGAAGATTTCACTATGGACTACATAGTGAAGTCTCAGTCAACGCTATACTCGTAAGATCTTACGCAGAGATCCGTGTAAAAAGAATAACTTGCAAATTCCAATGGCTACACGAAGCCTTGCACGCCACCCACCACTAGGGCTGCAAACGAGTCGAGCTCGAGTGAGTTGGAGTTGGCTCAGCTCAACTCATATGAAAATTCGAGCGAGCTCAAACTGAGTGAAGCTCGTGATCGAGTTGTATAACGTAACTCGTGCTCAGCTTGTAACGATCTCGAGTCGATATCGAGCTAGTTTCGAGCTAAATGAGATGGTAAAAATTATAAATTTATGGATTAAAAACAAAAAAATAAGGTGAATATGCTGGGAACCTTTGCCAAAAATATAGGATATTAACACATAGTCGGCCACGTGCCATAATTGAGCCTAAATCTTCTCTGAACTTAATTAAGTTTCCATGTTTCGTTGGTAAATAAAATGGAGAAACATTATGGACAACATATATGATAATAAATTATCTTATTTCCATTTAATATATGGCATGATCATTTAACATAATGATATTATGTCGAGCTATCGAGCTAAAATCGAGCGAGCCAACATTGACTCAAGATCGGCTCGTTTCTTGGTCAAGCTGCATAAAGTGTTCAAACTCAGCTCGTCTCTTTTCGAGTTGATCTTGAGTCGAGTCAAAGAACGAGTCGATCTCGAGCGGCTCACGAGCCTCGAGCTTTTCTTGCAGCCCTACCCACCACCTTCCATCCGGGGCAAGACTTGGCGCCGACTCCAATCATCACGCCGCCAGCCCGTCTGCCTTCTCCTTAGCCCCTACGAGTGCGGGTAGCGCGACGGCACGCGACCGAGTCGAGTCCACCAGAGACGGACACACACGGGTCTGCGAGGTCTGGTCTCCTGTGGGCGACCGACCCGCGCGGCACGTAGGCCCATGGGAACGCGCGGGGCTCGGGGCGGAATAATCCGCAGGATTCCTGGGATAATTCCCTTCCCTCGCCCGGGGATCCGACCGTGTCATCTGCCATGGCACCCCACGTTCCACCCGGCATCACGCTAATCTCTTCGGCTTATCTTCATCCGCTAGTGTGACAGGGAAACCACACGCGGGATTTGACTTGCTTCTTCTTTTCTTCCACTAGGATTCGCTTCTTCTCGTGTGCGTGCACAATCGATTACATTAGGGCATGCAACCCGCAAATAACCTCCCGCGTCCGTACATAGAACCGGACGATATTTTGATATAAATACGGCGAATTTCATTAAGAGTAGGATGATTTGTACATAGAATCGAACAATATTTCGTCCGATGAACTAAAAACCTAAAAACTAAGACCCTAAACTATCATATACTTCATGGGTGACCTCGTAGCCAATGTCGGGCTGCCCAGCTCCTCCTCCTTCGTCATCGTCGCCCGACCCGCCGCCGGGGCCGGTCGGGCTTGGGGCGGCGGAAGGTAGTGGTGCCGCAACAGCGCTTCCCGACGGTCGCCTAACGCTCGCGGGTGATCATTTCCACCTTCTCCTGCGTCGTGCGCAGTGCGGCCGCGGCCACCGAGGACGTGGGCTGGGGGAGAGGGTGACGATCGTTGGAGGCGTCGTCATTGGCGGCGGCGAGGCACCATTCCTCGTCGTACCTGGCCATCTCCCCGTCTTCGACGTCGTTACGGAGCGGTCTAGGGCACAGGCGTACGCCAGGTTCGTGTTCGCCACGATGTGTGACGGTGGGACGTCGGAGTCCGTGAACTGGGATCGACGTGCGGCGTTTGCGCCAGTCCCGCCGGCGCTGCTCCCGGTCGGCGTACTCATGCGCCATCATGGCGCAACAGGACGACGACGACGAGGAGCCGCCGCGGAGGTAGTGCAGAATGCGCCCGTGCGCCTTGGGCAGCGGCGCCGCGCGGCAGCGAGCGGCGCTCCTCCTTTGAGCCGGGCTATTGGTGTGGACAACGGAGCATCAGCTCCATCTGCTCCTTGAACTCCGTGTCGGTGCTGGCATAGACCTGGCGCGGACTGCAGCGGCGGCGGCTGCTGGTCCTCGTCGTCGCCGGAGGAGATGACAATCTCTGCCCGCGTCGAGTCGCCGCCAGCCGACGAGGACGATGGCCCCGGAGTTCGAGGGCGGCGTCTCCATGAGCCGCCGGATCCCACCCCAGAACCGCATGCCCGCGCCGACACTCAGGACTTGCCCATCGCCGGAGATGTGGAGGAGGAGGATGCGATCTGAACGGCGCCGCAGCGCGGCTTAAATAGCCGCGGCCAGGCCATGCGAAGGGCCGGTCAGCCGCTTCAATGCGGCGCAGCGGCCGGAGTTGGTTCCTTGTGAACCTGCGTCCGCATTGAAGCGGCGGCTGTCGTGAAGTCCCGTCGGTCAGTGCCGCCCTCGCTCCCTTCGGTCACATCCCGGCATCAATGCCGACCTCCGTGTGCTCTGGGTTGGCATGGATGCGGCGCGTGCATCAGAAGGAATGCTCGGGAGGGGTGGGTGACAAACATTTATGTTGTACTCGTATGAAACTTCTGTTGACTTCGGTGCAAAAAAAAAACTAAATTTTGAGGACAAAAGGTGAGAACTGTAACTTGTATATAATGCTGCTTTTTTTCCACCTAGAATACCATGAAAGTAATTCCTTGGCGAAATGTTTATATAGATGGTGGTACAACAGAAGGTTGTTTATTTTCAAAGAAAAGTCAGAATTTTTTGTTGCAAGCACTAAATTATATACTCTCTCTGTTCCCAAATATAAGTATTTGTAGTGATTTCACTATGAACCACATACGAGTGTATATAGACGCATTTAGAGTGTAGATTCATTCATTTTGCTTCGCATGTGGTCCATAATAGAATCTCCCCAAAGACTTATATTTAGGAACGAAAGAAGTACATCGGAGACTGAGAGCCAAATGTAGTTGACCGACGAAACCACGGCAATTTGGCCGTGCGACGCCATGGTGCACCATCGGTACACTTGGGTAACTTTTGCTGGAGAGCGACCTCCCTCCAAACACTTGGCTAGCACCGTCTCTCACGACAAAGCAACGACATGGCCCTCTTGTCCTATCCACGCGCGACGCGGGGATGGATTGTGCTTGTGCACGCGTCAGGGCGAGGGCGTCCACAGCTGGCCGGAAGGAAGGAGTATCGATCTGACCTGTCTCGACAGTGAAAAAGACGTAGGCAGCGCAGTGCAGACAGATTTCGGTCAATCTTGCACTGCAGTATGCTCTCCGGTCCCTAGGTCTGTGTCACGTCATGAAATCAACCCCGAAATGGGATTTCGGTCACGTTGCCGAAAGAGGCCATCTCGTTCGTTCGTTCGTTGCATGATGATGGCTGCTACTTGCTGGCTAGAGTAGTACGTAGCGGCGCTCGGACGGAGTCTAGAAACAGCGAGAATGTGGCGGCGCCGAGGTAGTAGGAGCAGAGGAACTTTCCCCGGGGTTTCGTCGGTCCAGGTCCAGCCGGCCGTCCACCTCCACCAGGAGCGGGCAGCCGCGCGGCACGGGACACCACCCGGGTGTGGGCGACTGACCCGATCCCACCCAGCGCCAGCGCCAGCGCCGCACGGGGCTCGGGGCGGAATAATCCGGCGGATTCCCGGGATAATTCCCTTCCACTTCCACGTTCCACCCTCGGCATCTTTCTCCTGGGCATCCGCATCCCGCTGGCTGCAAGTACTACGTTTTTGCAAGACCCACCTCGATGATGTCTATATTTCTCGTCACGCCCCCTTGCTTCTTTTTTTTCCAATCTCCTCGCCTCGGCTTATCCATGTGTTTCTCGACGCTTGACAGGGAGATGAAGTGACGTCGCACGCGGTCCGGAGTGTGTTGCGTGAAACGCCCACATAATATTTGATTTGTAGGATTTTGAAAACGCGGGAATAGGAAAAGTAGTATAGGATTGAAATGGCATGCTCACTTAAATCCTATAGGATCAGCACTGAGTGTTTGATGCCACAGTAAAAACAAAATAATTGTAAAAGGAGGTTGGAGTGGACGTTATATTTTCTATGAAATGTAGTACAACAGATTTCATAGAAAAAAATCCTATGGGATCCAATCCTATAAATCAAAGAACCAACATAGGAAAACAAAAATCCAAAGGATTTCAATCTTACAGAAATCCTATAAAATTCATTTGAATCAAAGGAGCCCTTAGAGTAGGTTTTGCTTTACTGTCCTCTTTCTCGTGTCGATGCGCGCAATCGTTTACATTAGCTATAATCCGCAAAAAGGAAAAGAGAGAACACATTAGCTTCCGCGCATTAGCTTGATGTTACATACTCAATTTCGGACCATATCCATCGGGCACATCGTGGGGGTATTTAGAATTTTGGCAGCGAATGTATCGAGCCTCGCTATTTCACCCGATATCCTAACGTTTTGTTTCCTAAATGATAAGTACCGAACGTCGGATTTTTTTATGTTCGGCTCGAACGTGCCATCGGTCGTTGGATGATGAGCACAAATCTTGACACATCCATCAACAGACACGTTAGTGGCAGAAAACATTCGCTCGATATCACCCCTCGCTTGAACGAAAAAGAAGCACCCCCCTCCTGCGCCGCCGCCCTCTCTCCTCTACACTATCCATTTCCTCACGTCCTTTCTTCTCTATCCCATTCCACGTTGCCGCGGTCAAATCCCGGTGAGCTGCGCTGCACCAGCGGATCCCGAGTAGAGTCATGCGAGTTCCTAGCCGGATAATTCCCTTCCCTCGCCCGGGGATCCGACCGCTAAGTAAATAGCGCAGCCTTCCGTGTCACGCTCTGCCCCTCCCCCACGTTCCACCTGACATCTTTCTCCCGGCATCCGCATCCGGCTGCTAACCTGCTACAATGCTTTTTGCACGCCCCACCTCAACAATGTATGTATTTCACATCACGCCCCCTTGTTTCTATTATAACCTCCTCGGCTTATCCATAGGTTTCTTGACACTTGACACAGAAATGAAGTGACGTCGCACGCTGTCAGGAGTGTTGCATAAAATGCACACATGATATTTGCCTTTTTAGAGTAGGGTTTGCTTTGACTGTCTTCTTCTCGTGCGCACAATCGGTTACATTAGCTATTCCCCTCCCCCCCCAAAAAAGTAAATACATTAGTTTCCACGTATTAGCTCGACTTATACTCGATTTTGGAGTATATCCATCGTTGCCTTGACGGGCACACCGTAGGGGTATTTTGAGTTTTGGCAGTGACTGGATCGAGCCTAAGGTATTTCATCGGATATCCTAGCTCTTCGCTTTGCTTTTAGGAGACATGGGTTTCTCATCACGTGTGACATGTGGTATCGAATATCGTTGTAGCTCGATAGTCAGACTTTCGTCTTTGTCATGAACCGTGATGTGATAACGGCCATTCTATCCATGCGTCGAAAACTACTCTTCAAAGACAAAACCTACAAAAATGATTGTAAGAAGAGGAACAAAGAAAAATGGCACAATAAGGATTGCAAATTAAGGAAAGACAACGCCCCGGGTTAAAAAGCATGCGCACCATGTTAACCCTGATTTTGATGCTTCTTTTTCTTAGGGAAAGCGAAGATTATCCGACCAAACATCAGCATTGTTGATCGTGCCATGAGTTTCGATCTAGGACACACCTTCTTTTGTGCGACCAAAAAAACATGAGCACCCTAATTAATCTCGTAAGATAAGGAACAAGAGGCTCAACCATCAGATCCAACACAAAAGCCCTCAAGATATTTAGAGGCTTTGAGTACTCTCTCTCTAGTAAAAGAAAGGAAGCACGATGGGTGCTGCTCTATTTCTTATTAGAGAGGCATTCTTCTTCATTTCAGTACTATGGGCATTCATTCATTCTAATCTGGCACTGACAGTCAAACTAGGAGCTCAACGACCACCTGTTATTATGAACTTGTTTTCATCTGGCAGATAAGCTTTTGGAATAGACCACTTCGAAATCATGTCTCCTCATCAACTTGCTCTGACTATCCAGACAAATTTTTCGTTTTACCGACACGATGTCGAAACACCTTTCGGTTTCGTTTCCCGTAGCGTACGGTGTGTCACGACATTAAACTTTTCCTCTTTTCATCTAAACCCATGTTGTTTTACCGACGCGATGTCCAGACACCTTTCTGTTTCGTTCCCGTAGCGTTCGGTGTGTCATGGCATTAAACTTTCCCTCTTTTCATCTAAATCCATGCCTCTAAAAAGACATGTGCACCATGTAAACCCCGATTTTGATGCTTTTTTCTTAGGTCAAGCGAAGATTATCCGACCAAACATCAGCATTCTTGATCTTGCCATGAGTTTTGATCTAGGACACGCCTTCTTTTGTGCGACCAAAAAACATGAGCACCCGAATTACTCTCGCAAAGATAAGGAACGAGAGGGCTCAGCCATTAGATCCAACACAAAAGCCCTCAAGATATTTAGAGGCTCTGACTACATTCTCTAGTAAAAGAAAGGAAACATAATGGGTGCTGCTCTATTTCTTATTAGTGAGCTATTCTTCTCCCTCTCAGTATAATGGGCATCCTTTCATTCCAGTCTGGTACTGACTGTCAAACTAGGAGCTCAACGACCACCTGTTACTACGAACTTGTTTTCATCCGGCAAATAAGCCTTTGAGAAGAGACCACCTTGAAACCATGTCTCCTCATCACCTTGCTCTGACCATCCAGACAATTTTGTCATTTTACCGAGGCGATGTCCAAACACCTTTCGGTTTCGTTTCCCGTAGTGTTCCGTGTGTCACGGCATTAACCGTTTCCTCTTTTCGTCTAAACCCATGGTTCGAGCATTATTAACGTTATAGTCCGATGCTCGGTGCCTTTTTCTAAAAGAATAAGACACTTATTAGGTCAAATAAATTAAGCAGTTTTGCTAAATTAAGAAGACATTCCTCAGGTCAAACAAATCGCCGGGTTTGGTAACACAAGTTTACGGTCCGCTAACTCTCTCCCACAGGGTGGAGTAACGAGGGTTCTCTCCTACAAGATTGAGCCTGATCAATCAATCATAACCCCTCTCTCTCACACACACACACGATCGCTTGAAATAAACGGGTAGCTATCTCAAAAATTAATCAGCAACTCTGACATAGACACACTTTTTCGCCCAAAACCCCTCGGACTCTTCCAACCGCCACAAGTCGCAACAACCCGCAGCCCCTCTCCTCCGGTCTCGGCAAAATTTCGTGTTTTGACCCTTTTTGGTAAGAAATTCAGGATCTGACCCCCGGTTGATTTTTTTTCGAGATTTGACTCTTTTTCCTACCGCCAGGGCCTCTAGCGGTAAGGTTACATAGCCTACCGCTAGGGACCCTGGCGGTAGGAAACTAATCCACGTCAGCGCGCGGAGACGGCGCCGTCCCCCCTCCGTCGCACCCTACCGACAGGGGCCCTGGCGGTAGGCTGTGTAAACCTACCGCCCGAGCCCCTGGCGGTAGGGTCCGGGCAGTTATTTCGCCCGAGACCCCCGCGCCCCTTCCCTTCTCCCCACCCCTCCCCTCCCCCAAGTCGCGCCCCTCTCTCCC
The DNA here is from genome assembly GCF_018294505.1 of Triticum aestivum. Taxonomy (NCBI): domain Eukaryota; kingdom Viridiplantae; phylum Streptophyta; class Magnoliopsida; order Poales; family Poaceae; genus Triticum; species Triticum aestivum. The sequence goes on from NC_057811.1 coordinate 470,103,843, forward strand.
TCTCTCATCTCCTCCACTCTCCCCCTCTGATCTTCACCGTTTCTTCACCGTTTTGGCGGATCGAGATGGCCCTGAAGAGAGAAACGTAAGCTCCTTCGATCCTCCAATTAGTTTTTGTAAACTTGCTTCCGATTCGACGCATTATTTGCTTGAAATCCCTCATGTTTTTGAACTTAGATTGGATTTTTTTTTCACCTAAGATTGATTGTAGTTGTAGTTCTTAGTTCTTTAGTAACTAGTGGTATTGGATATGAACTCTAATCAATAGTTCATATGTTAGTGTGAAGATGAACCCTAGTTCATAATTTGTTTAAAAAAAAACTATGATGTAATGTTGATATGAGGATGAACCCTAGTTTGATGATGCATGATGATATGATGATATGATCTAGTGTGAAGATGAACCCTAGTTTGATGATGCATGTTGATATGATGATATGAAGATGTTGTTTGGAAAAAATTATTTAAAAATGTGATGATATGATGTATGTTGGAGGATTTTTTTATATGATGCATGTTGATATGATTTGATCCATCATGTGTAGTAGATGTTGTTGGAGAAATATGCTTAAAATTTTATTTTGATATGATGCATGTTGATATGATTTGAGTTCATTTTTGGTTGATGTATGCTTTATGCTTATGGTGCTTTTGTTTATGAAATTTTATTAAGGCGGCCACCTCTTGCGGACAACATCGGCCCACGGTACTCCATGCTGGACTGGGCATTCGACAAGGGTCATCGTGCCCGTTTCATAGAGAACGGAGAGGTAAGTTATATGAATGAAATTTTGATCAAAGTTTTCGGATTGATGAAAATGATTTCCTAACTTTTGGCGTTCACTTTTTGACAGATGCTCCAGCCACTGCGCATGAGGGGTCACAGGGTTCATGGGCATATGGACTACGACGAGCGCTACGCGCCGTTCTTCAAGAGTGCCCGTCTGTTGGGTTTTGTGTTGCAGTTCAAGCGTCAGCCGCTGACGCTTGTCCACGCGGCTCTCACGGCTCTGATTGACCGGTGGCGACCGAAGACCCATTCTTTCCATCTGCCATGCGGGGAGATGACGGTGACCCTAGAGGACTGGGGGATGATTACTGCCATGCCGATCGAGGGTCATGCACTCACCGGTCGAGTGGAGAGGACCAACTGGCAGGAGAGGGTCACCACCCTCATCGGCGACTGCCCCGGTGCCAAGAGTAACCGTACACCCGGTGTGCCGTTGCCCTAGCTCTCGGAGCACCGGAAAGACATGCCCCCAAGGCGCAGATGAGGCGACTGTGGAGTTGTACGCGAGGGCCTATCTGTGGTATATTCTCTCGGAGGTCGTGTTTCCAGACAGCTCCGGGAACTCTACCAACTGGGCGTATCTGTTCTTCCTAGCGGACTGGGATGCAGGGTACAGTTGGGGGACCGCATCTCTCGCCTACCTATACCGTTCGGCAAGAGAGTGTCTAATTGCCTACCTCCCTACGAAAGTGTGTCCATGACATTTTCTTATATCTGATCCTCATTTGATGTTTTGCAGCTTGACGACGCAACGCAGAGGACGGGAGACAAGTCCAATATGGGTGGCTTTGTCTGGGCCTTCTCCATTTAGATGTGGGAGCGGCTGCCGGTGGGGCGTCCGGAGAAGTTGCGAAGACGCCCATGGGAAGACTATAGCGAAGACGGCGATGAGACTCGAAACCCCACCGTAGCTTACGAGTGGGACGTTGTCAAACTCTACACGGGCCTAAACAAGACTTCGTACAAGACCTACACCAACGAGTTGGACGCTTTGACGCATACGCAGGTATATGAACTCGCTCAACACCTTTTCTCTTTGATTCCACTTTTGACCGAGAGTGCGAACTTACCAAGGTATATGTAATAGGTAAACTGGTGGCCGTATCGACAAGACCGAGAGTGGGACTTTGATCTGAACGTGATGTGCGATGAGGACCGTGGTCTCTGGCGGTGCATCGTGCCCATGATCTGTGTGTACGCCGTCGAGTGGCACTTGCCACACCGCGTGGCCACGCAGTTCGGGATTTATCAGCATACCCCACCGGGCCAGCCCACCGATACCAGCGGCCACGCGCTCCACCTGTGAGCGCTTTGTTCTCTGTGCCCATGATTTCATTACGATTATCATGTTTCTTGTTGCTTATGATGATCTTATTGCGCTTATGATGATTCTTGTTGCTTATGCCTTGCAGGATGAGCCGGCAGAAGAATCAGTCGATCACAGACTGGCGAGAGGAGCATAAAACTCATGTGACGGAGTGGAACCGACGGAGGTTCCGTAAAGATGGGGAGAGGAAAGTGACTGACTGGGATGCTTACCTGGGCCGACACATGAGGTGGTACGATGATGGCCAGAAGCACTGTCTTCGTCTCAGGCCTCGGTGGACGGCGGAAGACATCGCAGAGCTGGAGAGGGATGACCCCGATGAACAGGCATACCAGACCGGCATCAGAGACATGCACAGTGGATTTAGGGAGTTTGCACTCCTCATCAACAGAGTGGTAAGTTTGAACCGACGATTGTATTTAAAATATTTTATTCGTCATCGTGACTGACTTATGCCGTTGCAGTCCGGTGAGCTGAACAGATGCATCTTTGAAGCCTCAGATGCACTAGGTGATCTTCCCGGAAGCGTACAATCGGAGAACAGAGTGAGGGGGACGATGAAGGTGCAATTTCAGCCTCCTCGGAACAGATGCATCTTGTTCACTTGCAATCAGTCCATCTGATACTTATTATGACCTTGTTTCATTGTGAGTGCAGAAGTTCGTGCAGCGTTGTCGCAAGCTGGTAGGGCTGCTTGGGTGTGCTGGAGCTGGGTCAGTTGAAGCTTATCAGCCTGTAGCCACACAGGGTCTCATCGGCTCATCGAGCCATGCTCCCTCGTCGTCTAGGTTGGTTGGGGAGGAGGAGGAGGAGGAAGAGGATGAGGAGGAGGAGGCCACACATGAAGAAGAGGAGGAGGAGGATGAGAGCAACGGGTAGGAGGAGTACGATGAAGATTATGGACCTCCACCAACTCAAACATCTCAAGCATCTCAGCTGCCGAAGAAGAGGAATCCGAAGAAGAAGGATTTGCTGAGTCCGGACCCTTTCCAGAAACCGGTTCCTCGCCGGCCCAAGAAGAAGACCGTAGAGACTCGTTCAAAGAGTAACGAGGACCGTGCCTCCAAGAGGGAAGGAGCAACTGATTATGCTCTTCGATACTTGACTCTTTTAGTTTGGTTGAACTTCGTTTGGTTGAACTTGTCTAGTGGTTATGAAACTACGTGGAACTATGTGTTTGCTATTTGTGGATCTATGTGTTTGCTACTACGTGGAACTCCGTTGAAGTTCGTTTGAAATGTTATATGCACAAGTTATCTAATGTGGATCTATGTGATGCCCAAGTTTAATTGTTTAAAATCTGTGATTTGCTGTCATATTTGTAAAACTTGCTGTGATATTGCTGTCATATTGAATTCGAAAACAAGCAACCAAATGAACTAGAAACAACAAAACACAGGACCCTACCGCCAAGTAGACACCCTACCGCCAGCCCCCATGGCGGTAGGGCGCACCTACCGCCAGGGCCCTTGCACTTTTCGTTACAGAAACTTTACACTGGAAAACACAGGACCCTACCGCCAGGGGCTCTGGCGGTCGGGTCACACAGCCTACCGCCAGGCCCCACTGCACATTTCGTTACAGAAGGGTTGTACGGCAGAACCCTGCCACACCCTACCGCCAGGGGCTCTGGCGGTAGGGATAGACAGCCTACCGCCAGGCCCCCTGGCGGTAGGTACTTATCCACGTCAGCGCAGTCAAACGGCCGCCGCCCCCCTCCGTCGCACCCTACCGCCATGGGCCGTGGCGGTAGGCTGTATAACCCTGCCGCCAGAGCCTCTGGCGGTAACAAAAGAGTCCAATCCCGAAATTTTTTGCAACCGGGGTTAGATCCTGAATTTCTTATCAAAAAGGGTCAAAACACGAAATTTAGCCTCCGGTCTCCCAATTCCCAAATTCCCAAATCAGAAGCCACCAAAAGAGCGAGCGAGCACACGCACAAAACACGCGACAACCACCACCACCGCCGTCCCGTCCCGTCCCGTCCCGAACCTCCAAAATTCCAGTTGTACGTCCGCCCTCCGGCCCCCCTCCCCCCCTCGCCAGCTCGCTCCGAGCCCCTCCGCCCCTCTCCTCCGCCATTCCCTCCCGCCCCCTCGCCAATTTTGGAGGAGAGCCGCCGCCAGCCATCCCCCTCCTGCGCCTCGGCGGCGACCCGCGATGGAGGCGCCGACGGCGGCGCCGCGGGTGCGGTCGATCCGGGAGACGGTGCTGGAGAGCGTGGCGGCGTACCACCAGCAGCAGCGGATGCGCCGCAGGTTCCGCAAGAGCCTCTCGTACGCGGGGGAGCTCTCCTCCGCGGGCCGCTCCGGGGGCGCCTCCACCTCCGCCTCCCTCGCCTCGCTCGCCGGGCCCGAGGACGACGACGAGCCCTTCTGGGAGGAGGAGGAGGGCACCGTGGAGCTCGTGCAGCTCGGCGCCAACCGCGCCAAGAACGTCCTCGTCCTCATGAGCGACACCGGCGGCGGCCACCGCGCCTCCGCCGAGGCCATCAAGGACGCCTTCCGCATCGAATTCGGCGACGACTACCGGGTAATCACCCACCCAATTATTCCTCTGCTCCTGCGCCGCGAATCATTCCCCTCCCCCCCTCTCTGTCCGTCCGTGAATAGATAAACAAATTGTCATCGGAATCTCCCCCAATCTGCCTGTCAATCCAAGTGGCCGCCCCCGCACTGATGGGTTTCGATTTCGATTTCGATTTGGGCATTCGTGGCCATGGCAGGTGTTCGTCAAGGACCTGTGCAAGGACCACGCCGGCTGGCCGCTCAACAACATGGAGAGCTCCTACAAGTTCATGGTGAGGCACGTGCAGCTCTGGAAGGTGGCCTTCCACGGCACATCGCCCCGATGGGTCCACAACTTCTACCTCGCCGCCCTCGCCTCCTTCTACGCCAAGTACGTCGTACGGATCGCTTCTCCCCCACTCCCACCCACGGATCCTTCTGCAATAGGATTTCACGAAATTTAGTACTAGTCCCTGCAACGTTTTCCTTGCTTGCTTGACCTCACACACATCGTTCGTCGGGATCGTCATAAACAAACAAATAATAAACAATTCGATGTGATTTGTGGCTTCACACTCACGCCAGACTGTTTTTCCTGTCATTGTCATTGGTTGGTTCCTTAGCATCGCAAATTGCTGACCTGATCGCAGATTTTATAGTGGAATCGGCGCTTTTGTCAGCATTTTGATGGCACTAATGTATTGTAATCCCAGATCTCACCGGACGATATGGCGCCCATGATTTTATATAAGGACCACTGCTGTCTTGGCTGGAGACGCTAAAATATCTGTGCTGGATTCCTTGTCATGTAATGCATGTAAATTTGCTATTGAACTTATTAAGTTTCCTGAATAAAATTGTGCCAAGGTCAGATACCCAGCCATGTGGACTGGTTCAGGCTGCGCATATAGGTTTGCCAGGGTGTAGGACAGTGACCGGGCAGCATATAGGGAAATTCAGTTTGTACCATGCGCATCAAATTGCCACTCTGTGCTGGTGTCACCCTGTAGGTGTGGTATTCTAGGAGGTCACAAAAACTGATTGCATTGCATTGCTGCCATCCCTTGACCGTCATTTAATAGTGAATTAAAATCAGCATATGTGCTTTCACAGTTACCAGTATGTCCTTGTGTAACATTGCTCCCAAACCATGAACCGCATATTATAAACCACATTGTTAGTGTGCATATGCAAGCTTTTATTTCTTGGATTTCTATTTTTTCATACTCCAAACCACTAGCATTGCCTACCCATTTGCAGTTTAAAGTCAATTAACTTGTGCTCCTATTTTTCTGCTCTGCTCTACTTCGATGCCGTCATTGCTAACAGTCGAATATTGCAAAACGGTTACCCGTAATGCTTGTGTCATTTGGACTTTTAACATAAAATCTAAGTTCAATGATCCACACGGTAGACTTTGTCTCTACATCAAGTCTACACGGTAGACTGTATTTCCTGTTATTGGTTGCTGGCTTGGATTGTAAATTGCTCACCTAATCTGAGATTTTCTAGTGAGTCATCAACACTAATATTTTATAAGGCCACTGCTGTCTTGACTAGAGATGCTAAAATATCTTTGCTGGATTTGTTGGCATGTAATTTGCTGTTGGAACAAAGTTTTCTGAATAAATTTGCACCGAGAGCAGATATCCTGCCATGTGGACTGGTTCAGGCTGTGCATATGGGTTTGTCAGGACACTGGAAAGAACATGATCGCATCCTACAACAACAACAACAACAACAGCAACAAAGCCTTTAGTCCCAAACAAGTTGGGGTAGGCTAGAGGTGAAACCCATAAGATCTCGCAACCAACTCATGGCTTTGGCACATGGATAGCAAGCTTCCACGCACCCCTGTCCATAGCTAGCTCTTTGGTGATACTCCAATCCTTCAGGTCTCTCTTAACGGACTCCTCCCATGTCAAATTCGGTCGACCCCGCCCTCTCTTGACATTCTCCGCACGCTTTAGCCGTCCGCTATGCACTGGAGCTTCTGGAGGCCTGCGCTGAATATGCCCAAACCATCTCAGACGATGTTGGACAAGCTTCTCCTCAATTGGTGCTACCCAAACATGATCGCATCCTAATAAATTCAATTTGTACCATGCGCATCAACCCATCAAAAACCCACTCTGTGCTGGTGTCACCCTGTAGCTCTGGTATTCTAGGAGGCCATTAAAATCGATGGCATTGCATTGCTGCCATCCCTTGAGCATCATTTGAGTTCAGACCAGCATATGTGCTACTGCTTTCACAGTTACCAGTCTGTCCTTGTTGTAACATTGTTCACAAACCATGACCTACATTTTATAAGCCACAACGGTAGTGTGGCACATGCAAATTTTCACTTCATTGTTTACTGTTTCCATACTTCAGAGTTCAAACAAATAACTAACTTTGCATACTGGCTAAAATAGTCCTTGCCTACTGATTTGCCGTTTAAAGTCAGTTAACTTGTACTCTAGGTTTTTTTCCCTCTATTTCTATGCCGTCATTGCTAATATGTGCTGACAATGATTTATGACGTGAATACACCAAAAATACATCAAGCTATTGCAAAACAGTTACTAATAATGCTAGTGTCACTTAGACGTTAACCTATGATCTAAGCTCACTGATCCACATGTTAGACTTTGTCTCTTCATCAAGAGTTTACATGTAGTGTTTCTTTGTGAATAATTTCTTTATGGTTGTAGGAAGGTTGAGGCTGGATTGAAGAAGTACAAGCCAGACATAATAATTAGTGTTCACCCCCTAATGCAACACATTCCTCTATGGGTACTCAAATGGCAAGGTCTGCAGAACAGAGTAGTCTTCGCCACTGTCATCACTGACCTCAACACTTGCCATCCTACATGGTATGTTCAGCTATCAATAAGGGTGGAACCTGGAAACTGTTTTTTTTTTCAGGAAAAATAACTGCTCTTGACACACTTCAGTCATAGACTTAAAATCTGGCAATACAAATATACAGGTTCCATGCTGATGTGAATAGGTGTTACTGCCCATCAGAGGAAGTAGCCAAGAGGGCAGAACTGGATGACCTAAAAAGTTCTCAGATCCGTGTGTTCGGTCTTCCCATTCGACCATCATTCTGCCGTGCTGTCCTTGTCAAGGTATTAACCTTAGGACTGTTGTTATTTATTGCCCAACTGGTTTCAGATTTTGTATCTGTTTTTTCAAAACGTGCAGTAGTTAACTCGTAGTATTTTTCTTTGTCTCTTGTCTATTCATCAACTACCTAGCATTATGTATAGTTATTCTCCAGAATTTAAAGCATTCTGGGCTGTCGCCCTATGATTCTACTGAAGCATCTTTTAAACCAATTATTTACCAGGATGATTTGCGGAAGGAACTTGAATTGGATCTTGACCTACCGGCAGTGTTGCTGATGGGAGGTGGAGAGGGCATGGGTCCTGTAAAGAAGACCGCGAAAGCCCTTGGAGATGCATTGTTTGACAAAGAGCTTGGAAAACCAATCGGGCAGCTTGTTGTCATCTGTGGTCGGAACAAAACACTGAGCTCCTCATTGCAGGCTCTTGAATGGAAAATGCCAATAAAGGTATAAACAAAATGTTACACTTTCAGTTCTTTTAAAACTTCAACTTGTTTCTTTTGTAGCCCACACAAAGAGAATAGTTTGCTAACTGCTTTTCTTTTGAACAAAAGATTAGGGGATTCGAGACCCAAATGGAGAAATGGATGGGGGCTTGTGATTGCATTATAACAAAGGTATATATATTACTGACCCTTCTCTATTGTTAGCGAGCTGCTTCCTTTGAAGGTCCTGTGGTACTCATAATTTTGTTTTCCTGTTACTATTTTGGTTCAATAGGCTGGACCAGGCACCATTGCTGAAGCCTTGATTAGGGGTCTTCCTATCATCCTTAATGACTTCATACCTGGACAGGTTTGTGTCCACTTACTTTCCACCTTATAAATTGTCACACTAAGCATTCAAAGTGTATGTATTTTGCAACTATGCAGTGAACCAAAACACCTGACAGCTGAGAGCTCAAAGCAATCTTCTAATCTGTAGTATTTGAACCTTAACAAGATACATTTGTTCGGGTCAATATTAGTATAAGTTGGCCATTGGTGCAGTGCCATGCTTGTTTACGATTATTGTCTTGCGAACTTCTTCCTATGCGTCACCTTTACAGATCTGAAGAAACAATTCTCATGAATAGATAATGGTTTTATACAGTAATAACCATGCACGTTTATGGTATTCTTTTTTTTTTACCAGTTGAGACTAGTACAGTATAATAGACATGATAGCCATGCTTTGGTTATGTTTATGTGCAACTGACATCTTGCAAGAGTTGCACACTTCACTCTGTTTAGTGATTAGCAGGCAGTGTACAAACAATTGTCATCTAACAGTCTTGTTTTCTTGCGTCCCAGGAAGTTGGCAACGTCCCTTATGTCGTGGACAACGGCGCAGGCGTGTTCTCCAAGAGCCCGAAGGAAACCGCCGAACTTGTCGCCCGCTGGTTCGGTCCAGGCGCGGAGGAACGCAAGAGGATGTCAGAGAACGCGTTGAAATTGGCCCAGCCAGAAGCCGTCTTCGACATCGTCAGGGACATCCATGAGCTCTCCCAGGAGCAAGGGGTGAAGGCGCAGATCTCCAGCTCCCTGACGTCGTCCTTCTTCATGCCATCTCCTGAAGCCAGCCATTGCCCCAGCCCCATCCCGCTCGTGTGAAGCCTTGGAAGACGTGTACATAGCTAGAGCACCGCAACACCTCTTTGCACCTTTCATATCCTTGAAAAGAAAAGAAAAGAAAAGAGAAGGAAAGGAAAACGTGGCACGCGATTTGGCCTGGCTTGTTGCATTTGTTGTCGCGGTCGGTGGATCTCGATGTTTTCTGTTCATGGCCTCCCGCCGTAGTTCTCCCGGGCTCGTTTGACCGACAGGTGCTCTTGTGCGATATTGTGTTGGTGTAAAGTTTGTGAAAAATCATTGGTTGAACATCATTCTTTTGCCGTTCCCTGTTTACATGCGAACGGGGGATCACTGGTTGGCTTGTCAGCTGCAGTCAGTTTTGTGGATTGGAATTTTTTTGTTCATGTAAATTATGCTAGTTGCCACTGAGCCACTGTAAGAAGTGTACATTATGACAGACATGATGGTGGAAGTGTGAGTGGAAGTATTGATTGGGTTTGTTGAAGATAATGAGTGATGTAGATACATGTTCCCTTGATTGGAAGTGTTCTCAGTCGTTGAAGGACTGGTAACCACTTTTGTTGTCCTACCATTCATATACTCCTGTCTTGCCCACTGAAGGCCATAGCAATGCATAGCACCAGTAATTCTTTCTGTTGCCATTGTGCTGGAAACAAACTGCTGGAGCATGGAATAGTACTCCCTCCGTGAAGAAATATAAGAGCATTTTGACCACTACTTTAATGATCTAAATGCTCTTATATTTATTTACAGAGTGAGTACTCATGTTGGATGTTATTGTCGTAAAAGGTTTCAGAAACTACTCCTTCTATTCCTAAATATAAGTTTTCTAGAGATTTCAATGCGGACTACATACGGAGCTATGTCTATATACATTTGTATGTATGTAGTCATTATTGAAATCTCTAAAAAAAACTTATAGTTAGGAACAGGGAGATTTTCGTATTTTGACCCTTTTGCGAAAATTTAGCGAGATTTGATGGTTTGAAAGTTTTTCGAGATCTGACCATTTTTCTACCGTCATGGTGGATGACGGTAGCCCTACCGCCGAGCCCTTGGCGGTAGGGATGCACACCCTACCGCAAATAATTTTGAAGTATCAAATACAGTACGTGTACTCATCTACCGTCGGGCACCTCGGCAGTAGGGGTACACAGCCTACCGCCAGCCTGTTTGGCAGTAGGGCAGTAGTACGCTGATGTGGATAAGTTGCCTACCGCCAGGGGGCCGGTATACACTACCGTCATCAACCTTGACGGTAGAAAAAAGTGAGATCCCGGAATATTTTTGGACCAGGGTCAGATCTCACCAAACTTTCGTAAAAGGGTCAAAACATCAAATTTGGCTGGTAAATATTCAGTGGATTCCGATGTGGGCGCCGCTCTGCCTTTTGGTGTCTGTCGCAGCAAGTGTGGCAAGGGGCAAAATGATGGAAAAGGGTCGCCACCACTCGGCAACTCGGCCTCTCTTTTCTTCAGGTATCTGCCGGAGCCTTCTGCTGCTGCACTACTAGACTACCTACTACCAGTTGAGCTTCAGATAGTACCTTTTTTCGTTCCAAAAAAAAAGGAGCTTCAGATATCTTTCCCTTTCACCCGGTGCGGTGCAGAGCGCCCACATCTGCATGCAGGCGATCATTCAGCGATAGCCCGTGAACGGCGTGGCGCTCCAATCCCGGCTCTTCTTGCGCCGCCGAGGAGCGCCGCTGGCCGCACAACCTGAGTGCCAGGATGACAGGGTCCATCTTGCATCCACCGCCAATGCGTCGACGTGGCACGCAGAGTGCGATCTGGAAACCGCCGGATCGACCTCGCCACATGGTGGTAGCCAATACGTATTTTGTTCAACAAGATGGAGTATTAATCGCACGTCGTGCTCGCAGGCTCCAGCGGCCGACCGTTCTCGCCCGGAGGCGCCAATCACATGCCATGCCCACATGATCGCTGTACCTCTCGCTGTCACCGCGTCCACGTTTCTCATCTGAGTGCTACTCTTTCCAATTCCTGCACATCTTTTTTACACGCTACCACTACAAATAATAATGTTACAATCTTGGACTCTTTGTACATCATCCGTTGGATTGGATTGGAGTCTTCTACTCTCTCTATCAACTATCTACTGGTCTACTGCACAACTGGAGTTCTAGTTGTAGCTATGCTATTATTCACAGAAAAGATTAAGGAAAAGTGACGAAAGGAGAAGCGAAAAGGGCCACACCAACCAACCGGTCAACCGGCTTACGTGTGCGACTGGCAGGTGGGCCCCGGGCGTCAGGAGGAGCGACTGCGGTTCCCCTACGGCGTGGCGCCCCAGAGCACCGAGGTGAGCACGGCGGCCTCCTCGGCGGGCGACACGGCCGCCTCCCGCACGCGCCGGAGGATCTCCAGCTTCGCCGCGCGCTTCTCCCGCGGCCGCAGCCCCTGCCCCGTCTCCACCTGCACCGCCAACCGCGCCACCGCGCTCGACGCCATCGTCCTCTCCTCCTCGTCCGTTGTGTTTGTGTCGGCGTCCGCGGCGGTGCGCTGGAGGCAGAGGAGGCGCTTGACGAGGCCCTCGGCGAGGAGCGCGTCCAGCACCTCGCGCCGGCCGTAGTAGGCCACGCGGAGGCAGAGCTCCAGCGCGGGCGCGCGCGTTCTAGGGTCGGCGGCGCAGAGCAGGGCCACCAGCCGCGGGAGCTCCCCGCGCGCGTGCAGCTCGTCCACCAGCGGCGTCCGGATCGCCGCCACCAGCCCGTTGAGCGCGCGCAGGGCCGCCGGCGAGGCGTGGGACGCCGCGGCGGTCACCAGCGCGCCCACGGCCGGGCCCATCAGCACCGGCCCCACGAACACGTCCCGGTTGAACCGCACCAGCGCCAGCGCCGCCGCCGCGCACCCGTCGCCCACCTCGCCCGGGGCCCCGAGCCGCGCCTCCACCGCGCCGAACACGCCGTGCCGGAGCACCGCGTCCTGCAGCCGCGCGTCGAACCGCCCCGCTGCCCCCGCCCCCAGCAGCCGCGCCTCCAGCTCCGCCAGCAGCGCGCGCGCCCGGGAGTCGGCCCTGCCCTGCTCCCTCAGCGCGGCCACGAGGCGCGCGGCGAGCTCGCGGTCCGCCCAGGCCTGGATCTCCGCCGCGACGCCCCCGGCCGCGCGCGCGATCCCCCGCCTCGCCTTGCACCGCCGGCACCGGGCCCGCAGTCCCCCAACCACCCCGCCTCCGGCCGCCTCCTCGGAGGCGCACCAGGAGAGCGCCCTGATGGTGGCGAGCAGGCGGCAGAGCGGGTGCAGCTCGGGGTCGGCGGCGAGCAGGTCGTGGGCGGCGGCCTCGAGCGCGAGCAGCGCCCGCAGCGCCGGGCCGTCGTCGTCCCCGGCCTCGACGGTCCGCGCGGCGTCGCGCAGCGCCCGCAGCACGTTGAGGAAGCCGTCGTCCCGCTCCCCCTCCTCCATCGGGGAGGAGTGGAGGAGAGGCGCGCAGCGGGCGCCCGAGCCTTGGTTTTATCCGGTCCTCCTACCTCCGCGGTAAAATCCCAAGGACGCCGATTGACTAGTAGATGGATGGTGTTTTTTTTACCGGGAGAGACGGGGCCGATCCAACCACTCGTCCTCCAGCCCCGTCGGTCGCCGGTGGCCGTGTCGCGCGTGATAAGCGTGCTACGTACGAGCAGCTCGGAAGTCGGAATTTTCTTGGCTCTTGACTGGAGAAGAAGACGAGGAGGGGCATGTGGATCCGTCCGGCCTGGCCCTGGCCCATGCAAGAATCCACGGCCTAGTTACCAGTGCCGCATCTGAATGGAATCGGTCGAATCGGATCGCAATGCGCGATGAGTTGCCGTATGCCGTACCGGACGATGAATCCGTGTGGACGTGGGACTCCACGCCGCATCAAGCAGTACGATCGTGAAGCTCCGTGGCTGGCTGCAAGCGCGGTTCCGGTGGTATATCCTTGGCACTTGGCGGGGAGGGAAAGGGGAATATGTGCCGGGTTTGTCCTTCGGTTTCTGACGTTGTCGCGGCAACTGCTGCTGGAGAGGGACTTCTTGGCCAGGATTTTTATTTAGTTTTCTTCTTCTTCTTCTCGCTAACGAACAGCGGGGGGAGCTTGTTGTGTCCACGAGTCCGGTCCTGTAATCTGTCTCGTGCGTCTTGTGTCCGTATACGTGTCGGTGTCGCTGTCAAGGATACGTTGGCGCCATACATCGTGTGAGAACTACATACTTTTAATCGAATTCTGTCCACGAGTATGATACTATGATGTGATGTCGCGCTTCCTGTCTTGCATGTTCTTCAACCGCCGACTGTGCGCAAAAAAAAACATCGGCATGGCTGAGTTACCTTTTCCTTTTTCTTTTCTTAAAAACACCATCTTGGTATACACCTAATAAAATTAAAATGTTGGACCCCGATAACGCCCAAACGTTCAATCTCGAGCATCATCGGCCTGAACATTGTTGAGGAACGTAGTAATAATTTAAAATTTTCCTACGTGTCACCAAGATCAATCTAGGAGATGCTAGCAACGAGAGAGAGAGGGAGTGCATCTTCATACTCTTGAAGATCGCTAAGCGGAAGTGTTACAAGAACGCGGTTGATGGAGTCGTATTAGCGGCGATTCAAATCGCGGAAGATCCGATCAAGCGCCGAACGGACAGCGCCTCCGCGTTCAAGCCCTGGGACGTCTCCTCCTTCTTGATCCAGCAAGGGGAGAGGAGAAGTTGAGGGAGAACTTCAGCAGCACGACGGCGTGGTGGTGGAGGAGCTCGTGGTTCTCCGGTAGGGCTTCGCCAAGCACTACGGAAGAGGAGGAGGAGTTGGAGAGGGGGAAGGCTGCGCCAGGGGAAGGGTGCGGCTGCCCTCCCACCCCCTCACTATATATAGGGGGAAGAGGAGAGGAGGGAGGCGCCCTAGGGTTTCCCCTAGGGGCGGCGGCTAGGGCAGATTGGATCTCCCTAGGGAAACCCTAGGGAGACTTGCCCCACCAAGCCAAGCAGGTGGAGGCTTGCCTCCTAAGCCAGGTGGAGGCGCCCCCACCTCCCCAAGTAACATGGGAAAGGGTGTGGGGGCGCACAACCCCTTAGTGGGCTGGTTTGCCCCCTCCCCTTGGCCCATGAGGCCCTGCAACACTTGCCCGGGCCCCCGAAACACTTTTCGGTCATGCTGGCCATAGCCTGGTACCCCCGGAACACTTCCGGACTCCAATACCCTTCGTCCAATATACCGATCTTCATCTCCGGACCATTCCGGAACTCCTCGTGACGCCCGGGGTCTCATCCGGGACTCCGAACTACCTTCGGTAACCACATACTATTTCCCATAATAACTCTAGCGTCACCGAACCTTAAGTGTGTAGACCCTACGGGTTCGAGAACCATGCAGACATGACCGAGACCTCTCTCCGGCCAATGACCAACAACGGGATCTGGATACCCATGTTGGCTCCCACATGATCCACGATGATCTCATCGGATGAACCACGATGTCGGTGATTCAATCAATCCCGTATACAATTCCCTTTGTCCATCGGTATGTTACTTGCCCTAGATTCGATCGTCGGTATCCCTATACCTTGTTCAATCTCGTTACCGGCAAGTATCTTTACTCGTTCTGTAACGCATGATCCCGTGGCTAACTCACTAGTCACACTGAGCTCATTATGATGATGCATTACCGAGTGGGCCCAGAGATACCTCTCCGTCACACGAATTGACAAATCCCAGTCTCGATTCGTGCCAACCCAACAGACACTTTCGGAGATACCTGTAGTGCACCTTTATAGTCACCCAGTTATGTTGTGACGTTTGATACACCCAAAGCATTCCTATGGTATCCGGGAGTTGTACAATCTCATGGTCTAAGGAAATGATACTTGACATTAGAAAAGCTCTAGCAAACGAACTACGCGATCTTGTGCTATGCTTAGGATTGGGTCTTGTCCATCACATCATTCTTCTAATGATGTGATCCCGTTATCAACGACATCCAATGTCCATGGTCAGGAAACCACAACCATCTGTTGATCAACAAGCTAGTCAACTAGAGGCTCACTAGGGACATGTTGTGGTCTACGTATTCACACATGTATTACGGTTTTCGGTTAATACAATTATAGCATGAACAATAGACAATTATCATGAACAAGGAAATATAATAATAACTATTTTATTATTGCCTCTAGGGCATATTTCCAACAGTCTCCCACTTGCACTAGAGTCAATAATCTAGTCACATTGTGATGAATCGAACACCCATAGAGTTCTGGTGTTGATCATGTTTTGCTCGTGGAAGAGGTTTAGTCAACGGATCTGCGACATTCAGATCCGTATGCACTTTACAAATATCTATGTCTCCATCTTGAATGTATTCACGAATGGAGTTGAAGCGACGCTTGATATGCCTGGTCTTCTTGTGAAACCTGGGCTCCTTCGCAAGGGCAATAGCTCCAGTGTTGTCACAGAAGAGAGTCATCGGGCCCGACGCATTGGGAATTACTCCTAGGTCAGTGATGAACTCCTTCATCCAGACTGCTTCCTGCGCTGCCTCCGAGGCAACTATGTACTCCGCTTCACATGTAGATCCCGCCACGACGCTTTGCTTGCAACTGCACCAGCTGACTGCCCCACCATTCAAAATGTACACGTATCCGGTTTGTGACTTGGAGTCATCCAGAGCTGTGTCGAAGCTAGCATCGACGTAACCCTTTACAACGAGCTCTTCCTCACCTCCATAAACGAGAAACATATCCTTAGTCCTTTTCAGGTACTTCAGGATATTCTTGACCGCTGTCCAGTGTTCCATGTCGGGATTACTTTGGTACCTCCCTACCAAACTTACGGCAAGGTTCACATCAGGTCTGGTACACAGCATGGCATACATAATAGACCCTATGGCTGAGGCATAGGGGATGACACTCATCTTTTCTCTATCTTCTGCCGAGGTCGGGCATTGAGCCGTGCTCAATCTCACACCTTGTAATACATGCAAGAACCCCTTCTTGGACTGATCCATATTGAACTTCTTCAATATCTTGTCAAGGTATGTGCTTTGTGAAAGACCAATGAGGCGTCTCGATCTATCTCTATAGATCTTGATGCCTAATATGTAAGCAGCTTCTCCAAGGTCCTTCATTGAAAAACACTTATTCAAGTAGGCCTTTATGCTTTCCAAAAGTTCTATATCATTTCCCATCAATAGTATATCATCCACATATAATATGAGAAATGCTACAGAGCTCCCACTCACTTTCTTGTAAACACATGCTTCTCCATAAGTTTGCATAAACCCAAACGCTTTGATCATTTCACCAAAGCGAATGTTCCAACTCCGAGATGCTTGCACCAGCCCATAGATGGAGCGCTGGAGCTTGCATACCTTGTCGGTATTCTTAGGATCGACAAAACCTTCCGGCTGCATCATATACAATTCTTCCTAAAGGAAACCATCAAGTAATGCCGTTTTGACGTCCATTTGCCATATCTCATAATCGTAGAATGCGACAATTGCTAACATGATTCAGACGGACTTTAGCTTCGCTACTGGTGAGAAGATCTCATTGTAGTCAACCCCTTGAACTTGTCGATAACCCTTAGCGACAAGCCGAGCCTTATAGATGGTCACATTACCATCCGCGTCAGTCTTCTTCTTAAAGATCTATTTATTCTCTATGGCTTGCTGATCATCGGGCAAGTCTGTCAAAGTCCATACTTCATTTTCATACATGGATCCTATCTCGGATTTCATGGCTTCAAGCCATTTGTTGGAATATGGGCCCGCCATCGCTTCTTCATAGTTCGAAGGTTCACTGTTGTCTAACAACATGATTTCCAGGACAGGGTTGCCGTACCACTCTGGTGCGGAACATGTCCTTGTGGACCTAGAAATTCAGTAGCACCTTGATCCGAAGTTTCATGATCATCATCATTAACTTCCTCTCTAGTCGGTGCAGGCACCACAGAAACATCTTCCTGAGCTGCGCTACTTTCCGGTCAAGAGGTAGTACCTCATCAAGTTCTACTTTCCTCCCACTTACTTCTTTCGAGAGAAATTATTTCTCTAGAAAGGATCCATTCTTGGCAACAAAGATCTTGCCTTCGGATCTGAGGTAGAAGGTATACCCAATAGTTTCCTTAGGGTATCCTATGAAGACGCATTTTTCCGACTTGGGTTCGAGCTTTTCAGGTTGAAGTTTCTTGACATAAGCATCGCATCCCCAAACTTTTAGAAATGACAGCTTAGGTTTCTTCCCAAACCATAATTCGTACGGTGTCGTCTCAACAGATTTTGACGGAGCCCTATTTAAAGTGAATGCGGCAGTCTCTAAAGCATAACCACAAAATGATAGCGGTAGATCGGTAAGAGACATCATAGATCGCAACATATCCAATAGAGTGCGATTACGACGTTCGGACACACCATTACGCTGTGGTGTTCCAGGTGGCGTGAGCTGTCAAACAATTCCACATTTCCTCAAGTGCGTGCCAAACTCGTGACTCAAATATTCCCCTCCACGATCTGATTGTAAGAACTTTATTTTCCTGTCACGTTGATTCTCAACCTCACTCTGAAATTCCTTGAACTTTTAAAAGGTCTCAGACCTGTGTTTCATTAAGTAGACATACCCATATCTACTTAAGTCATCGGTGAGGGTGAGAACATAACAATAACCACCGCGAGCCTCAACGCTCATTGGACCGCACACATCAGTATGTATGATTTCCAATAAGTTGGTTGCTCGCTCCATTGTTCCGGAGAACGTCTTGGTCATTTTGCCCATGAGGCATGGTTCGCACGTGTCAAATGATTCATAATCAAGAGACTCCAAAAGTCCATCTGCATGGAGTTTCTTCATGCGTTTGACATCAATGTGCCCAAGGAGGTAGTGCCACAAGTATGTGGGACTATCATTATCAACCTTACATCTTTTGGCATTCACACTATGAATATGTGTAACATCACGTTCGAGATTCAATAAAAATAAACCATTGACCAGCGGGGCATGACCATAAAACATATCTCTCATATAAATAGAACAACCATTATTCTCGGATTTAAATGAGTAGCCATCTCGCATTAAACGAGATCCTGATACAATGTTCGTGCTCAAAGCTGGTACTAAATAACAATTATTGAGGTTTAAAACTAATCCCGAAGATAGATGTAGAGGCAGCGTGCCGACGGCGATCACATCGACCTTGGAACCATTCCCGACTCGCATCGTCACCTCGTCCTTCGCCAGTCTCCGCTTATTTCGCAGCTCATGTTTTGAGTTACAAATATGAGCAACCGCACCGTATCAAATACCCAGGAGCTACTACGAGTGCTGCTAAGGTACACATCAATAACATGTATATCATATATACCTTTGGTGTTGCCGGCCTTCTTACTCGCTAAGTACTTGGGGCAGTTCCGCTTCCAGTGACCATTTCCCTTGCAATAAAAGCACTCAGTCTCAGGCTTGGGTCCATTCCTTGGCTTCTTCCCGGCAACTGGCTTACCGGGTGCGGCAACTCCCTTGCTGTCCTTCTTGAAGTTCTTCTTACCCTTTCCTTTCTTGAAACTAGTGGTCTTATTCACCATCAACACTTGATGTTCCTTTTTGATTTCCACCTCCGCTGATTTCAGCATTGAATATAACTCTGGAATGGACTTCTCCATCCCTTGCATATTGTAGTTCATCACAAAGCTCTTGTAGCTAGGTGGAAGCGACTAGAGGATCATGTCAATGACCGAGTCATCTGGAAGATTAACTCCCAGCTGAGACAAGCGGTTGTGCAACCCAGACATTTTGAGTATATGCTCGCTGACAGAACTGTTTTCCTCCATCCAGACATTTAGAGTATATGCTCGCTGACGGAACTGTTTTCCTCCATTCTACAACTATAGAACTTGTTAGAGACTTCATATCTCTCGACTCGGGCATGAGCTTGGAAAACCATTTTCAGCTCTTGGAACATCTCATATGCTCCGTGCTGCTCAAAACGCTTTTGGAGCCCCGATTCTAAGCTGTAAAGCATGCCGCATTGAACTAGGGAGTAATCATCACTACGCGACTGTCAGGCGTTCATAACGTCTTGAGTTGCTTGGAAAATGGGTGCTTCACCTAGCGGTGCTTCAAGGACATATGCTTTCTTGGCAGCTATGAGTATGATCCTCAAGTTACGGACCCAATCCGTATAGTTGCTACCACCGTCTTTCAGCTTGGTTTTCTCTAGGAACGCGTTGAAGTTGAGGGCAACATTGGCGTGGGCCATTGGATCTACAGGATAGATTGTAAAGACAACTTTAGACTAAGTTCATGATAATTAAGTTCATCTAATCAAATTATTAATGAACTCCCACTTAGATAGACATCCCTCTATTCATCTAAGTGATACATGACCCGAATTGACTAGGCCGTGTCCGATCATCACGTGAGATGGACTAGTCATGAATGGTGAACATCTCCATGTTGATCGCATCTACTATACGACTCATGTTCGACCTTTCGGTTTCTTGTGTTCCGAGGCCATGTCTGTACATGTAGGCTCGTCAAGTCAACCTAAGTGTTTCGCATGTGTAAATCTGGCTTACACCCATTGTATGCGAATGTTAGAATCTATCACACCCGATCATCACGTGGTGCTTCGAAACAACGATCCTTCGCAATGGTGCATAGTTAGGGGGAACACTTCCTTGAAATTTTGTGAGGGATCATCTTATTTATGCTACCGTTGTTCTAAGCAAATAAGATGCAAACATGATAAACATCACATGCAATTCATAAAGTGACATGATATGGCCAATATCATCTTGCGCCTTTGATCTCCATCTTCGAGGCGCGGCATGATCACCATCGTCACCGGCATGACACCATGATCTCCATCATCGTGTCTTCATGAAGTTGTCTCGCCAACTATTACTTCTACTACTATGGCTAACGGTTAGCAATAAAGTAATGTAATTACATGGCATTTACATTGACTCGCAGGTCATAAAATAAATTAAAACAACTCCTATGGCTCCTGCCGGTTGTCATACTCATCGACATGCAATTCGTGATTCCTATTACAAGAACATGATCAATCTCATACATCACATATATAATTCATCACATCCTTTTGGCCATATCACATCACATAGCATACCCTGCAAAAACAAGTTAGACGTCCTCTAATTGTTGTTGCATGTTTTACGTGGCTGCTATGGGTTTCTAGCAAGAACGTTTCTTACCTACGCAAAAGCCACAACGGTGATATGCCAATTGCTATTTACCCTTCATAAGGACCCTCTTCATCGAATCTGATCCAACTAAAGTGGGAGAGACAGACACCCGCTAGCCACCTTATGCATCAAGTGCATGTCAGTCGGTGGAACCTGTCTCACGTAAGCGTACGTGTAAGGTCGGTCCGGGCCGCTTCATCCCACAATGCCGCCGAATCAAGATAAGACTAGTAACGGTAAGCAAATTGAACAAATCATCGCCCACAACTACTTGTGTTCTACTCGTGCATAGAATATACGCATAACTACTGGAATTAGCTTATTTGCCGTCTGCCAGTTCTTTGCCGTCTGCTAGCTGACGGCAAAGAAGGTCTTTGCCGTCCGCTTACGAAAAACGGACGGCAAAGAACTGGCTGATGGCAAAGAAGGATTTTGCCATCAGCCAGTTCTTTGCCGTCAGCTGGCTGACGGCAAAGAGAGAGGTGGCCCCACTTACGAGCTGATTAGATAAAACTTAGCGGCTCCCCTCTTTGCCGTCCGCTAGCGGACGGCAAAGAGAGAAAAATAGCGGACGGCAAAGCATGGCGGACGGCGAAGACCTAACTTCACTAA